>NC_134265.1:22179266-22186766 GCF_031893055.1 Leptodactylus fuscus | reverse complement strand
ATATGCTGTCTACTCCTATTCAAGAACCCGGGAATTTTAGTGCAGCGCCTAATACAGATTGCACAAAATCCCTGTTCACTGCAGCTTCCAGCACCAGCAAACTACTAAAACAGCTGATCTGCGTGGGTTCCAGGTGTCAGACCCCACAGAACAAATACAGATGACTGTTCTGCGGATAGGTCATCAGAATGGGGGCAAGAAAACCCCTTTAAGGATTTTGTACAAGTCTTTAAAAACAGACTGTAAAGACTGATATATGGTATAAATCCTTCCCAAACGCATCGGGGCAGAATCACTAAGAGTCTGGACTATTTTGTATCGGGTTACGACTTTTTAATGCCGCTTACAACTAAAGTAGTCCAAGTTGCGTTTTTATGTTTACCTCTCCGCTTTTCTGGACATCGGCCGAGCCAGATTTACTATCATTGACTCCCCTTTTATGGTGCTGGCATAGCTCTTAGCCAAGGGGCAGGGGTGCATGGGTGTTCCTCAGTAAATGATTTGGATACCTATGATATCTATGTACTTACACTCCGGTTGTGTCGCCACCTTGACTGGTTGTGAGCTCTCGCCGGGGCCCCATTCATTATACGCTACAATACGGAAAGAGTACGTCTCCTCTGGTTTCAGATTGCCCACAGTTAACTGCAAGGCCACAGGCTGCGATGTGTTTAGTGCCCGCTCCCTGGGGGGAAAAGGACAAAAACCAAATTATATTATAAGACATCCAAGACACAAGAAGTAGAAAAACAAGAAGGGCTAAAATACAAGTCAATAATAATAAGTCATGATGTTCTGAGATATACCTTGCGATGATCAATATAGGTCGATATATGACTTAGGGCTCCTGGGACATGGGCCTTCACCAATCACCAGGTCTCTTGAGGAACGACTTGTCTATGGGCCATATGTGTTTAGGCCATTGTTATTGTCCGTGTGTAAGCTGCTTATCTTGGCTCAGGCAGCAAATTGGTCTTATCTCCCATTCTAATGGATACCCTTCCAACAACCAAATTTCTACATGATTGGGTCATAATTGATGGTTGACTTGGAGTATTTTCTCCCATTCTAATGGATACCCTTCCAACAACGAAATTTCTACATGACTGGGTCATAATTGATGGTTGACCTGGAGTATTTTTTGACATTTACTTTTGACATCTATTCAAAAGTTTTAGATGGGTGTAGGTCTACACAAGGGACCACTGATGGAAGCAGAATCCACCGTAAGTAGTTCTTACCACCAGGGGAATCTCTGGTCGGGTTAAAGGGGTTGTCTAACTCATTGTTATTGATGATCCATTCACGGGGTAGGTGATCAATAAAAAAGAACTGGACAATGTGGACAATCATTCTATATGGCGCCTATACAGTATAAATAAGTGTAATACATGGTCAAGATTAGATATGAGTGAAATGATTCATATTGAGTCAAATTTTCCAAAAACTTCCGGTTCAGCTGAACCCAAAATTTAAGGAGTTCACCCACAAATCATTATTATAATAATCAGATTGGAGGCCCATAGGAGGTGCAGAAACATAATAAACACTGATGCTAACCTTCCTTCTGCTGGGCTCCTCATGGTGGCCATTGCTCCATCATGGTCCTCTTCTGGCTTCTTCCAGCCTCCTGGATGACATCAGGATTGTGGATGTCACAGGCCAAAGTGTTCCTCTGGGCCAATGACATCCAGGAGGTCTCAAGAAGTTGGAAGAGGACTCTGATGGAGAAATGGGTGCCATGACGGAGAGATGAGAAGGAAGGCGATCAATTCCTTGAGCCTCCGTTTACTTTGCTGCAGGGTCTCAAGAGACTAAAGAGTATAATAATATAACATCTGATTCAGATCAATAATAAAAAGATAAATGAACCTCAGAAATATTTACAAAAGAAGTCTTACAAAGACGTTGCACCTCTAGCCAAGATATCTCTTGTTGTAAGGCAACTGACTGGAGCAAAGTAAACGGAGGCTCAAGGAATTGATCGCCTTCCTTCTCATCTTTCCGTTATGGCACCCATTTCTCCATCAGAGTCCTCTTCCAACTTCTTGAGACCTCCTGGATGTCATTGGCCCAGAGGAACACTGTGGCCTGTGACATCCCCCCCTGGTTTGTTTCTAATAGGATTGTAGAAACACTAAGCTCCACCCACTCCCCCAGATTCAATAGACAGCATACACCAATAAGGCTTTGGAGAGACTAGGCTACCTGGGTTCACTGGCGTAACGTGAATCTCATGGGCCCAGTGCAAAATTTGGAATGGTGCCCCATTCCTACATTGTCCCATTTATAATAGTGGTATATTTTATGTGGCAGAGGCCTCTTTGGGACCCCCCAAGGGGCTGGTATAGACTGCTACCACTAGTTCACCTATTGCTTCAGAAAAGAGATCAAAGAAGGTTATTCTACCATCCTGTGGTCAGGGTAAAATGTGGGTGGCCTTGGCTTAAGGGCCCGTTAATAGTAAAACCTCAGTAGTGATCCTAGTGCTTATGGGCCCCCTAAGACTTTTTGGCCCATCCTTTGTACCCCCTCAAGTTATACCCTTGCTTGGGTTTATCCTTTGTCTTGGCAAACCCCCCCCCTCTAAAGGCATTGTCATTCATTTATAAGTGACCGTGGCGGCGGCAGCTATTCCCCTTGGGTCAACCAGAGTACGCAATCAACAATAGACAGAAGTCCCTCAGGGTCTGAGACCAATCAGGTACAGAAGAGTGGGGTGAAGCGCGCACAAACCAACAACCGGATCAGTACTCTTCAAAAACTTTATTGGTAATCAAGCACGACGCGTTTCAGGCGGATAGCCCTTTCTGAAGTGCATATACAACTGGCTGGCAGCCTTCAAAAAGTATGTCCAATGTGTTCAAAAGCAGCAGCGCATCTCACAGTGCTATAAACAGAGCCTACTCGTGAGAAAGGGCTATCAACCCAAAACGCGTCGTGCTTGATTACCAATAAAGTTCTTGAAGAGTACTGAGCCGGTTGTTGGTTTGTGCGCGCTTCATCCCACTCCTCCGTACCTGATTGGTCTTAGACCCTGAGGGAGTTCTGTCTACATTAGGCACGTCACTATTATCGGGACCCATATTGACCCTTCTCTCTGTTTCCTTAGCTTTGTGTTCCCCACGTGTCACTCAGACACACGAGACACGACAACATATTAATACATTTTACTCATTTTAGATTTTCTTCTCTTCGGTTCATTTTTACCACCCACTTACACCATAAAACATATGTGCTCCGCTATCGAAGCCTCATCTTCTGGGGCTCATCTTGCCAACATCTACTCAAGTGATTTAATAAGGAAGGAGAAAACCGACTATTGTAATCTGCAAAGCACATGGGACACTTGGAAGTGCTCAACGGTATTTTTAGAACCTTCCGAGACAAGGATATCTTTATCTTCCGTAACATCAGAGGGATAAGTAAAGAGCGCAGACTCCATATTTTATACCTAAGATTAAAATGTAACATCTGAGACGAGTGTTTTGACTGCCTGAACATGTGTCGGTAGCGGATGTCTTAGATTTGCCATCACAAGTGACAGGAACCGATAGAAACCAATGTGTCAGCTCAAATTTGAAAGCTTCTCTGCCTCAATCGAAAATACAACATCCCAATTTCCATTTTACCGGTTGTGATCTCCGTTAGAGAAAACCTGACACAACCTGATCTCGCTAATATGAAAAGAACGATTTTGGCAAAGTCTTCAGGATGTTATTGCTCTTTCAATGCAAGGAGCCGAGGTGAGAACTTCGCCCTAGTACATAAATAATAAAAATATCAAAAACTTTCCAAGTCTAACACTATTCAGTTCAGAATTTTTCCTCTCTTTGACTCTCAATATCATTTTATAGAAGGAATTCTTTATGACAACCGCTTCCTCATAGGAGAATACCCCGGGGACACCAAAGGAACTGACAGTGGAAATCTATCAGATTACATGTTTATAGAAGTCTATGGAGAGGAGTGAGCAGGGAGTGAAGGAGATAAGAAAGACAGGTTTAGTAGGATGATGCAGCTAAACAGGAGCTTTCTAACACAACCAAAGTACTGTATTCCCATTAGAATAGATCAGTACTTCTCTGCAAGATACTGGGACTGTTTCTGACACAGGGAGGCAGTTATGGAGCAGATTCTCTCATGCTTACTGTGTGCAGTGTAAAGCAGCTAATCTCCACCTTTCAGATTACTGAAACCCATCATTTTTGCAATGTTTTTTTTCCCAGTTTTGTAAAAATCGTATCTATATAATTCTCATCCTTTCCTGCACAAATACCCATGACCATCCCAAATCAGGCCTGTGTACTTTAGTAGGCCTCAGTAAAGTTACCTCTTTAGTGAGTTAATGTCATGTGCCTTCATTGTCCAGTTGCTTCAATCAACAATAGTTTTTTTTTTTGTTTTTAGTGTCGGGACACCCTACAGCAGTATATACTATACAATGTGACATCACATTGATATCCTGTGATATATCACCATGCTATGAAGCAGATTCTCCTCTACTTACTGTGCACACTGTATAAAAAGTAGTTTCCAGTTTCCACCCCTCAGCTCAGGGAGAACTGCAAACTACAAACAGAGGTTGTACAGGGGGAACACTGCAGAATACAGGTTCTATAATGGCCAGATACAATGTGATGCCTCATGCACGCACTCTATTACTGATTTATGCAAAGTTTGTTGAAAACTTTCAGCTCGTCCCTTTATTCACCTACTTCTGTTTAGAGTCTTTGCTTCATGTCTAGGTTTTTCTTGAAAGAATAGTAGGCGTTATGGTATCTAGCAGCACACCGTGAAGAGGTACATGTAGCGCACAATGCACCAGCATGGGGTCTACCTACTGCAGCAAGTCTACGCTATCATTTTCTCACTTACACTATAATTCACTTGGTATAGCGTATAGTAAATCCTGCCAAATCCTCCACTTGTATAGAGACAGATTGAAGACTTGGCCCTGGAAGACTCCAAATGCAGAGTCTTCATTACGTATTGCCTGCAGATCATCTCACATAGGCATACAATGTAATTACACCGCTCCTGTACAACCAGCAATGATGGTTACATATGTCAGACACCTCATTAGCCGCTTCAAGGTGGCAAAGACCTGATAATGTTCCTCTCCGTAAACTGGGAGAAACTGGAGGACAAATGACTGTACAGCAGGATTAGATGTTATAGCTTCGTTTCCTCAATGAGTCCATTAATTTGTAATGCTCTTTTACCTGTTGGGTTCCCTCTTTATATAGCTCTTTAGGATGGAGACATAGGGAACTAGAATTTCAGTGCTATAGGAGTAGGTGGTCCCATATCACAAATACAAGTGACCTTATCTAACTGGCGTATCTGTACCCTCTGTTTATCGCCTGCTTGTTCACCCTCTGCTTGTTCACTCTCTGCTTGTTCACCCTCTCCTTATTAACCCCCTAATTATTCACCCCCTGCTTGTTTACTCTTTGCATATTCACCCCCTGCTTGTTTATCCTCTGCTTATTCACCCCCCTTGTACACCCCCTACTTGTTCACACTCTGCTTGTTCACCCTCTCATTGTTCACCCCCTATTTGTTCAACCTCTGCTTGTTCACCCTTTGCTTGTTCACCCCCTACTTGTTCACCTCCTACTTATTCACCCTCTTCTTGTTCACCCCCTACTTGTTCACCCTCTACTTGTTCACCTCCTACTTATTCACCCTCTGCTTGTTCACCTCCTACTTATTCACCCTCTGCTTGTTCACCCTCTCCTTGTTCACCCTCTGCTTGTTCACCCTCTCCTTGTTCACCCTCTACTTGTTCACCCTCTCCTTGTTCACCCTCTCCTTGTTCACCCTCTCCTTGTTCACCCTCTCCTTGTTCACCCCCTACTTGTTCACCTCCTACTTCATTTTTTTTAATTTTTTTTTTAAATGTAGATTGTGAGCCCCACATAGAGCTCACAATGTACATTTTTCCCTATCAGTATGTCTTTGAAATATGAGATAGAAATCCATGCAGACACGGGGAGAACATACAAACTCCTTGCAGATGGTTTTTTGCCCTTGACGGGATTTGAACACCAGAACTACAGCGCTGCAAGGCTGCAGTGCTAACCACTGAGCCACCGTGTAGCCCCCACCTCCTACTTATTCACCCTTTGCTTGTTCACCCTCTACTTGTTCACCCCCTACTTGTTCACCCCCTACTTGTTCACCCTTTGCTTGTTCACCCCCTACTTGTTCACCCCCTGCTTGTTCACCCTCTGCTTGTTCACCCTCTCCTTGTTCACCCCCTACTTGCTCACCCCCTACTTGTTCACCCCCTACTTGTTCACCCCCTACTTGTTCACCCCCTGCTTGTTCACCCTCTGCTTGTTCACCCTCTGCTTGTTCACCCTCTGCTTGTTCACCCTCTCCTTGTTCACCCCCTGCTTGTTCACCCTCTGCTTGTTCACCCTCTCCTTGTTCACTCCCTACTTGTTCACCCTCTGCTTGTTCACCCTCTGCTTGTTCAACCTCTCCTTGTTCACCCTCTCCTTGTTCACCCCCTACTTGTTCACCCTCTGCTTGTTCACCCTCTCCTTGTTCACCCCCTACTTGTTCACCCTCTGCTTGTTCACCCTCTCCTTGTTCACCCTCTGCTTGTTCACCCTCTCCTTGTTCACCCTCTCCTTGTTCACCCTCTCCTTGTTCACCCTCTCCTTGTTCACCCTCTCCTTGTTCACCCCCCACTTGTTCACCTCCTACTTATTTTTTTTTTTATTTTTTTTTTAAATGTAGATTGTGAGCCCCACATAGAGCTCACAATGTACATTTTCCCTATCAGTATGTCTTTGAAATATGAGATGGAAATCCATGCAGACACGGGGAGAACATACAAACTCCTTGCAGATGGTTTTTTGCCCTTGACGGGATTTGAACACCAGAACTACAGCGCTGCAAGGCTGCAGTGCTAACTACTGAGCCACCGTGTGGCCCCCACCTCCTACTTGTTCACCCTTTGCTTGTTCACCCCCTACTTGTTCACCCCCTGCTTGTTCACCCTCTCCTTGTTCACCCCCTACTTGCTCACCCCCTACTTGTTCACCCCTACTTGTTCACCCCCTACTTGTTCACCCCCTACTTGTTCACCCCCTACTTGTTCACCCCCTGCTTGTTCACCCTCTGCTTGTTCACCCTCTCCTTGTTCACCCCCTACTTGTTCACCCTCTCCTTGTTCACCCTCTCCTTGTTCACCCTCTGCTTGTTCACCCTCTGCTTGTTCACCCCCTACTTGTTCACCCCCTACTTGTTCACCCTCTCCTTGTTCACCCCCTACTTGTTCACCCCCTGCTTGTTCACCCTCTGCTTGTTCACCCTCTCCTTGTTCACCCCCTACTTGTTCACCCTCTACTTGTTCACCCCCTACTTGTTCACCCTCTCCTTGTTCACCCCCTACTTGTTCACCCTCTGCTTGTTCACCCTCTGCTTGTTCACCCTCTCCTTGTTCACCCTCTGCTCGTTCACCCCCTACTTGTTCACCCCCTA